>NC_056729.1:1673378988-1673413988 GCF_019279795.1 Protopterus annectens
GTTTAATTAGAGCCCTGGGCTGGTGCAATGAACTAGCATCCCAAGCAAAAAAAAAGCACTTCACTGTAATAAGCAGTGGCGGCTGGTGACTTCAAATCAAAGGGGGGCTGCAGGAGACAGCTGAATGGGTGGGGTCAATGGGAAGGAGTGCGGCCAACTAGAAAGGGGAGGAGCTATGCTCAAAACCACAAAAACTAACTAAATACACTGCCCTGGGTGCCAAACCATCATTATGAGAGTCCAATCAAGACAAAATGAAGTGTAGAAGAATAGAAATATTTCAATGCATTGGCTGCATGACAGCTTACTTAATATCTAGATGGAAACAAAAAGGTTGTGAGGCATGAAAAAATAAATTGCTTTTTAAATACATTAATGGAATGCCAGTCAAAATCAAGTATAAGAAAAACAAGCAGCACTCAACTCAAACCACTTCTTGCACTGCAATTCTAATTATAATTTATATTCAGCTTTATTAAAGTACCAAGTAACATGCTGAAAGGAGAAATCTCTGATGCCCCCACTTGTAAAAATGTTTCTTATCCAAAAAAAGACCTGCTGCCTGACAACTATCTACTTGTTTCATGGGGAAAACATGATCAAAGTAAAAAATGAAAAGCAAACGAGAAATAAGCTCAATATACATTGCTTAAAAGGATTACTGTACAGGTTATGGACCACACTATTGGCATTCTGTTTAGTTTATGGGTAAAGCCTGCAGAGATGACTGGAAGTCTCCAAGTGTAATGAGCTTCTTAAAATAATGTAATCTTATCCTTTATGACAAATATTGTCATATGCATTTAATACCCAAGGCTTATACATTATCTAGTTAAGTATTCTCTACATGGCAACAACAGAAAGGCTTTCAATGTTGACAGTTCTTTAACAGTATGCTTATTAAAGCATACTTGCATCTTACGATCTCAGCCTAGCTTACCTGATGGTCATTAAAGTATTGCTACTTAAACACAGAGCAACAGGCACTTTGAGTAATAAGCATAAATCAACAGTACAAAAAATAAGACAGAAACCAGACCATTCTGCAAAAATCAAGGACAGATGAAAAGCCACTCTAGTACTTGTGTCTACCTTGGATGGGGGGGATACTCTGCACATTTACACTGCATAACTACTCCTTGCCTTGCTTCGACACATCCAGAGTCACTACATGGGGGAGTGGGGTGCAACAAGTATGTCACAATTTGAAATGTATCTGGCTGACTGTGATGGCCCTGACACATTTGTCATACCTCTCAACCTCAGAGCAAGAAATCTGGACAAAGCCATACAAAAAAGTGGGATAAAGGCCCAAAAATAAGGAAATTTTTTTAAATATTGCTCTTATCAACTTAGAAAGATGATAGAATAGGTCTTGCATTAGTATGAATTTTCTGAATGGTATGAAATCTGAAACTCAAATGTCTGTCATTATTTTCTAATTTCACTCTTTAAAGATTTGTCACTAATTTGCCAAAAAAACACAATTTTATGAAAAATGGACTAAAAATGTGATGTAAAAATATAAAATAGCCACACAATACAGCTGGGAACCTGTCAAAGAAGGGACACTTTAATATTAGTACTGCTAACTTGAGCAGCTGACAAAATAAAAGAATCTACATGCATTTCTGAAATAAAAGTAATCTATAACTCTGATTATTACAGTTATTTCTTAATTGTAAACCCTCCATGTTTTCTTCCAAAATTGCTATTTTGCGGAGGGATTATTAGGGGGAAGAGCAACATTTTGAACCAAAATCAGGGACAGTTGAGAGGTTTGGCTATGCCTAATTCTATAAAGCAATTTATTTGCATGTACCTCTCAACCTGTTAATGCAATAAATCTGGACAAGGCCAAATATATTGGGGGAACATATAAACAGTACTAAAAATTGCTCTTGTATAAACTGAGACAGTTGATAGAACAACAGGTCTTACTGTAGCATGCATTTTTCTGAAGGTTATGAAGTCTGAAACCCAGTGTGTCTTTATTTAGTTCCTAAATGATTTGCCAGAAAACCACAAATTTTATGAGGAACAAACCAAAAATAAGAAGCAAAAATGTATTCATTCTTTGAAAATCTGGACAGTTGGGAGGTATAGTTCAGCTGGGGCTGTCTGTAAGTTTGCCGCCCTTCCCCCTCACAAAATCATGGTCGAATGGAGCCTCCCCCTGCAGCCATTCCAATGATCCATTACTTTGCTATTTAACTCCATTTACCATAAACACTAATGTGCATACTGATTTACTTATATGATGACTTGGACTTCATTTGAAAGTTTTATTTTGCATTTTACAGCACAAACACTAAGACATCTGCTAAACAAACTTAGCATTAAAACTTCTCTGCCCTTGAAACTCACATTCATTGAAACAGCATTGAAACCCACATTCAAAGAAAATACATTTTACCAGTGGCAGATAAAGATCAATTCTGGGCTGTTTTCAAATCATTGGCCCCTTGCATATGAAACATACATGTGCTATTTGATCCACCTTCCTATTGTTTTGAACATTTTTCCAGTAAACAATGAAACAAAACGCATGCACCAATAATGACAAAACTGCCCGATTCAGAACATCTTTCCAGTAAACAATAAAACAAAATGCATATACCCATAATGACAAAACTGCCCAGTTCAGAACATTTCCATCATAAAAGTCTACTCAAACTTCTACAGTCCACCATTATCAGTAAATATGCACAATTCTACAGTCCACCATTATCAGTAAATATGCACAATTCTACAGTCCACCATTATCAGTAAATATGCACAATCTCTGAAGAAGTAAAAAAGTCATCTAAATAATTCCACATTAAATAAATCTGTAACTAATGAAGAGGTTGCTGCTAGCAAACACCTTTATATTTCATGGTTTCATCGAACAATAAAGTGTCTGATGCCCCTGAGGAATAAATTGCCTATATTACATTAAAAATGATAAGCTAGTAATATTACAATAGGAAATGGATGGCAAACTGATAACAGGCATAGTTAGTATCTTAACTTTTTCAGTCCCTTGTGGGAGTAGAACCAACAACCAGACCTCCCAACCATTCCGAATTACTCGTTTTTTACCGAGTTTTGGGGTCCAAATGAAGGGGTGCTACGATTCCTGAGTGGCACCCCTTCATTTCCGATTTTTCTTAGCTTTTTTAAACTTTTCGCGCTGTCGGAGCTGATGTCATCACGTGCGCAATGACATCAGCTCCGTCAGGCTACCAGCCAGTCGGAATTGAGCTCAAGGAGCTCACATCATCATTTCCGGCTGGCTGACTTAAATTTTAAAACAGCGGGAATTGCAAGCTGGCGGGCCGCTCTTGTGCAGAGCAGTTCACCAAGCCAGGATTGGGAAACTGCAGTTCAGGGTATATGGCAGGCAGCAACAGGATTAATGGCAGAGGCTTGTGCAGAGCAGTTCGTGGGAAGCTGAAACGCTTGTACTTCGTGGGAAGCTGAAACGCTTGTGCAGAGCAGTGGATTAATGGCAGCAACTGAACAGAAGCTGAAACGGGGATATGTCAGCAATGGGTAAGGAGTGTGTGTGTGTGTGTGTGTGTGTGTGTGTGTGTGTGTGTGTGTGTGTGTGTGTGTGAAAATGCCCCCATCAGATCTGTATAAAAACAGTTTAATCATCAAATATTTACATTCAGTTAACTGCATGTCCCCGATTTAAGGCCAAACCATCCACAAAGCAGTTTTAGGAAAAAAATATATAAGGAAAGCAAAAACCCACCCCAAACATTAAAATAAACCATCCATGTCAGAGCTCACTTTCATGCTAATGTAGTTTACTGTGAAGACCATCGATTTACATACTTTTCTTGGCATGTTATGCACCAAAATAAGACAAGACAGAGCAGCTGAATACATTTAATATGGTCTCAATCTGTGTAACAGTATGAGTGAAATCAGTGTCTTTTATAAAGGAGTATATGGACAAGACAAGTAATAAAAATAGACAGCGTTTACCAGATCATGTCTGGAATGTTAAATGCTTAGCAGAGTTAAACCAAAGGGCAGTTCAAAACAGGCAATGTGTTCCTGACATAGGTTCATGTACCAGGTTTAAGAAAACAAGACATAGTCAGCTAATTAGCTAAATAATGAAGAAAGCCACCTCACACTTTGCGTTTTATTCGCCAACTAGTGCAACTACGACGATGGAGAGTCACCTCACCTGACTCTCATACATAGTTCTTCTGATACAAAAAAAAAAAAAACATTGTAGCACTTAGAAGTCACATCAGTGACTGTACTCTGTAAGGTTCACTCAACTTACCTCAAAAAAATAAGTGATGAAGAGTTGAAGACTTTGAGACCATTTGTTTCTTATTCTGACCATCACGAACACAACAGCAAGACTCCAGAGTCCAGATTAAGCAAACCAAGCCTTAGCTAACACAGGCAGTAACCGCACTAAGCACCCAAAGAAACTAGAAACTCAAATTACTAGATAATTATTTTAGCAGCAAAATAAATAGCAAGCAACGTCGTAGTCCGTACTGTACAATAGCGAGTTCAATAAGGTACTTGTCCTGTCCTGCACTGCCTGTTAATACTGATTGTTTCTCGCTCTCTTTTTCATAAAGAGAGTGAGATCTGAGTGAGTTGAGAGCTATGATGAGAAGTGAGAACATTGTTTTCCTCTAATAGTTGAAAGTTATGTTCTGAGCTTTGTCTAGATTTTTTTTTGTACTAAGAGTTGAGAGAGCTATGATGAGAAGTAAGAACATGTTTTTTTTGTGCTAAGAGTTTAGAGCTATGATAAGAAGTGAGCACACAATTTGTATTCCCCTATTATTGTTTTTGTGCTAACAGTTCAGAGATATGGTGAGTGAGAAATGAAAACTGAATTTGTATTCCCCTATTGGCTTTGTTGTTTGTCCATGTTTTTTGTGTTGAGGTTAAGAGCTATGTTGAGAAGTGAGAAATGAATTCGCTAAATGATGGCTATTAATTAAGTTTCAGTCTTCCCATTTTTCAGGCAGCTGCTGATTTGGGATAGTGGTATGTTGTTCTGAATGTAGTGCATAGAGTCCTGGGTTCAAAACCTGCCAGTAAAATGCATGATGGTAGCACAACATTTTATTCTAGCAACTTTACAAAATTATACAAGCAATGTTTAAAATGTGTCCCTGGTTTTTGACCCTTTGCCCCCCCCCAAAAAAAATGAAATTGAAAATAAGTGAGAGACTCTGTGCAAGATGCCTATGGCTTACACTACTGTCATTCTATTTATAGTGTGGGTGTGGAAGCAGACTTTTAAGATGGAAAAGTACTGAATTGTGCAGTTTTGTCATTATTGGTTCATGTGTTTTGTTTCATTGCCTACAGTACAGATTACTGGTGATGTTCAAATAATAAATTTAAAATGCGCTCTAACATGTCTGTTGTATTATACAAGGAATCTAATTTAATAAAGTCAAGAAGGTGTATAAAGAAAAGAACACATGTATGTTTCTTGTTTTGTGTGCAAGGGGCCAATGATTTGAAAACAGCCCAAAGGTAATCTTTATCCACCACTGGCCAGATGCATTTTCTTTGGATGTGGTGTGGGTTTCAATGCTGTTTCAATGAATGTGAGTTTCAAGGGCAAAGTTTAATGTCAAGCCTATTTTCATTGTGAGACAGTATTGCTTTGTTTACCAGATGATGTCTTTTAGTGTTTCTGCATTGTTGTGCTGTAAAATGTAAAAATAAAATTCAAATCATTGTAGAAGTAAAGCAGTATGCATACATTAGTGTTTATGGTAAATGGGGCAAAATAGCCAGGTAACAGGACCCTGGAATGGCTGCAGGGGACTCTGGTGCCATGTTTTGGTTGTCTGTTCTTCAATTTGTGTTCGAGTTGGTGTCCCACAATTACATTGGAGTGGGTGGGGTTACATAATTATGTATGCAAATTAGATGTTAATCAGCATACAGATTTGTACCTATTTTTCATGGGCCTTGTCCAGATTTTTGATGTTTCCAGGTTGAGAGGTATGCCAACAACCTTCTACATCAAAAGCAAGTACACAACCTGTTGTGCTATTAACAATGCAAACTGACTTAGCATAAGCAGCACTAAACTTCTCTTTCCCTGCAGCTCTCAGCTCCTTTTAAAATCTACTCAATACTCAACTGCATCTCAACTTCACAGCACAAGTAATTTGAAAAAAGCCAAATTTATTGGGGGGGGGACAAAAGCCCAAAAACCAGGGACACATTAAAGATTGCTTGTATAATCTTGGAAAGTTGCTAGAATAAAATGCTGTGTTACCACCATACATTTTACTGCCAAGGTCCCTGTGAAAAAGAGTCAGAGCAACATACCACTATGCCAAATCAGCTGCTTTGTGAAAGAAAAATGCTGTGTTACCACCATACATTTTACTACCAATGTCCCTGTGCAAAACAGTCAGAGCAACATACCACTATGACAAATCACATGCTTTGTGAAAGAAAAATGCTGTATTACCACCATACATTTTACTGCCAAGGTCCCTGTGCAAAACAGTCAGAGCAACATACCACTACACCAGATCAGCTGCTTTGTGAAAGAGAGGAAGACTGAAACTTAAATGGCTATCATTTAATGAATTCACTTCTCACCATAGCTGTCAACAACCTCTTAGCACAAAACACCTGGACAAACCCAGTAATGAGGGAATACAGCCCTCAAACATATTCAGTGAATTCAGTTCTTGCCATAGCTGTCAACCTTAGCACAAAAAACCTGGACAAAGCCAATAATGGGGTAATACAGTCGCAAAAATAAGGACAAATTTCAAATATCCATCTTAGAAAATTGCTAGAATAAAAGGTTGTGTTACTATGTATTTTCTGAAGAATATGAAGTCTGAAATTCAAATGCCTGTCAATTTTACTTCTGACGGAACAAAAACAATTTTCAGCAGAGGCCCAGGGAGAAATACTGCAGACACGTCTTTGTAAAATGGCAGGACACCAGAGCAAATCCACACAAACACAAGGATGAGATACAGACTCCACACAGAAGGCATCCCAGCCAAGAATCAACCAGGAAACCTATAGCTGTGAGGCAACAAAGCTACCACTGCACCGTCAGATATGAAAGGAATTAACCATTCAGAAACCTGAAGTCTGAAATTCAAATGCCTGTCAATTTTATTTACCATTTGTTAATCAGGACAGTCTGACTTGGAACAAAAAACAATTTTCAGCAGAGGCCCAGGAAGAAATAATGCAGACATGTCTTTGTAACATGGGAGGACACAAAAGCAAACCCACACAAACACAGGGAGAAGATGCAGACCCCACAGAGAAGGGACCCCAGCCAAGAATCAAACCTGAGAACCTGCAGCTGTGAGGCAACAATGCTACCACTGCACCATCAAATATCAAGCATTGCAACCTTTAGAAACCACAGATATTATGAGGAACAGATCAGATCAAATATGAGGCAACAATCTGCATTTGTTTTTACAAATGGTGATGGGTAGGGAATTCAGGTCCTTAACACCTGCATACAAGGTACAGGGTTCAAGCCTGAGGTATTCCCTACCACACCACTATGAGTTTGTTCTAGCCACCAGTATATAGCAACTGGGGCATTTACACACACAAACACACAGCAATGTAGATCCCTTCGTGCCACTAAATCCAGCGATGTAGATCCCTTCGTGAACCACAAATCTCCTGCCCATGCATTACGTCTGTTGGAGCATCAAATCCACCATGCGAGATGTTCTTCCCCCAACGAGACTCCAGCCCGATCAATTTCCAGTGATGGTCTATGCAGTTACAACTGCATAGACTTCTGGGATCTCTGTTCTTAAATGTTTCCTAATCCGGACTGCTGCTGAAACAGTCTGCGCATGCTCCAGACAGTCTCAGCAGCAGTCCAGACTAGTGCGCAAAAGTCTGCGATTTTAATTTTCTTTTTTATCTTTTATTTTCTTTCTTTTTTATCTTTTATTTTCTTTCTTTTTTTTTTTCACAGATGGGGGGGGGGCTGCAGTCCGGCAGTCCAATAGCACGGGCCACCCCTGGTAATAAGCCATAAATGATGGGCTTATTAAAATTAGATGTATGTACCACCACCACCCCACCCCCCCAGCAAAAAAAAAAAAGAATAGAAAAGAAAAAAAAATGGATATTCCTTCTACTGGATACCAACAAGGTGGCCAGATGCATGGCATGTCCCACCTTCCCTCCTGCCCCTGCGATTCAAGTCCTACCCCTGTAATTCAAGTCCTGTTTCTGTGCCGTGCCCCAACCCTCCATTAACATATTTTAGTTAAAAAAAATGTCTTCTTTTAAACTGTAGCAATCTCCTTGCTACAAATGCAGCAAACAGTTTTTACAGTTTATACACTGTCTGCATGGAGCAAAGCATTCAGGTTTTAGTTAAAAAAATGTTTTGTTTTTTTTTTTTACTTTTAAACTGTAGTAAACTATTTGCTGTAATATAGCAAGCATTTGCTACAGTTTAGACAACACATGAAAAGCTACAGTGCTGAGATTTGTCTGCAAATATAACGCAATCTTTTAAAAGCTGGTATCACAATAAAGAGCAAGCATGATCGGCTGATTGCATCCCCAACACTTTGCACCCAGGGCTGTTGCCTCTCTTGACCCACCCTAGCTATGCTACTAAGTACGTATATCCCCAGATTCGAGCAGAACATTTACATGTTGCCCATATCCATGAGAGACAAGCTTGATAAACTTGGCTGAATCTGTGCTTACCCATCTATTCATCCTGGTTACATTTGAATAGCGTAAGAAAAGTACTTTGCTTTATATGGAGAGGAAGGCGATTCCAAAGAAGTGGTATTCTCTGGGTTACATAACTATCTCGTCAATATGTTCTATTTATGTTGTAAAAAAGATTCAGATCTCTTGAACAATTGTTTATGTCCCCTTTGGACTTGTTAAAAAGCAGCAGGTCTGACAGGATAGGGTCTGTTGCAGCTGTGTACATGAGGGGGAGATCCACCCTTACTAGCCTGTATAACACCAAGAAGAGGAACAAGGCTTTCAGATGATCTGTATAGTTTATATGATTTAGGACTTTGATTTTCTTAGTAAGAAAGCATTGTGGGCATTCAAGTTGTGTCAAATGTTTAGACAGGAAGTTTAGAAGGAGGCATTACACTCTGTGATTGGCCTGATGAATATGTAATACTGTGCAATGATCACATCCCTGGAACTGAGCACCATACCCTACACTGATCACTTTTGTCATGGCAGCAATGGAAGAGTACCAGTGAAGATTCAGGGGAAGACGTGGTTGTGGGGGCTTCCACGTGTGGCAGAGGCAGGAACAATATGTTTTAGCACTGGCAAAAACACAGCATCTGATTCACAACTATGGGCCCTGACAAGGCAAATGCAGACCAAAACTTAATCAGGCATTTACACACAGTGGCAATGCAGCATAATTGCATGAACTGGCCATGCTATGCATCAGACACTACCTAACCCACATGAACCAGGGGGTGGGAAGGCTGCAGTCATCATCATATTTGAACAAATGGGAGTGCATAGTGGCATGGGTCAACAACACTTGCATAGGTGGAAAGTCATGAGTGGTGCCTTAGTGCCGCACCCCTATCCCAAGCATTTCAATACTTCCTGCCTGTTCCAGTATGGCATAGCTGTCCCCATCTGATTCACAACTATGGGCCCTGACAAGGCAAATGCAGACCAAAACTTAATCAGGCATTTACACACAGTGGCAATGAAGCATAATTGCATGAACTGGCCATGCTATGCATCAGACACTATCTAACCCACATGAACCAGGGGGTGGGAAGGCTACAGTCATCATCATATTTGAACAGATGGGAGCGCATAGTGGCATGGGTCAACAACACTTGCATAGGTGGAAAGTCATGAGTGGTGCCTTAGTGCCGCACCCCTATCCCAAGCATTTCAATACTTCCTGCCTGTTCCACTATGTCATAGCTGTACTGGTCACCCTTACCCCAGACTGCTACATGCCTGCCAGTGCAATTGCAGTGGAAGCACACAGCAACCATTATGGAGCATCAGGTGTACGAGACAGTCACAAACCCTGGAACTGTCCCAGTAATGCTATGTACATCCCACTACTCCTGTCTGCTGTAGATTTCCCTGTGGTCTCTCACGATATGGTGACTGCAGTGCTCATTGCACTAGTTAGAGATTTGTAACCTGGTCATTTATGCTAATGAGGCAATATAGTGCAGTGTTCTCTGAAATGAGGTAATAATCCAATGTGTACACCGGTCCTATTCTGCACTGAAAAGCTTAGTCTGCCTCATGCACATGCACTGCAATCTATTATTTATTAACTGGGTAGGTGGGCTAGTCCACAGATCATTTTCAGCCATGTCCCAAACCAGGCTGCCATTCATGAGTCTCAACAGACAATAGCTGTGTGTGTGTGGCATTGGAGTCAAACCTTGCTACTACAAATTTATAGTGTAGTAATGTCCATGGGGATTGCTCTTCCCATCTGTCAGAGATGAGGGTTTGTTTGTATAGGCATGTAGGCCACATAAGGTGTGTGCGCCGCCTGTAAGATGAAAAAAAAACTTTCTGCAACTTGCATCTAAAAAAAACTAAAGCAAATACAACAAACTTTGTTATACAAATGAACAAGTGCTTCAGAAAATGTTTTCAAGGTTCGAAAAAAAATAACACAACAAAATAAGCTATTTCAAATGAATATAGCTTGAATTAACCAATCAAAGTACAGCAATTAACTAGTCAACACTTAAAAATGAAGGTGGTGCAAAGTTTAAAAAGTTCCAAAGCATATTCTCCAATTTTCAACAATAAATATTTCATCAACAATTCATTATTTAAACCATTGGCTTGTAAAGTTATATACAAAAATATACCAAGTTTTTTTCCATAATAATATTTCTAACACATTTATTTTTTTATTATTTATTTATTTCCAGTTTGATTACAGGGGAAGTCCACTGGGTCCAAAGGACCTGGTTTCAGTGGAGGCCCGGGGAGAAAAGCTCCAGTAAACATAATACAATATAAGAGATACAACGATGCATAGTATAGGACATACAGGGAGATACATAGTATTGGACAGTTACAAAATATGCACAGAGTAACACATAGTCAAACAAAATAGCATAAGGTTGTTCAGAGGATTATACATATACATTTAAGCAAACACTCTAAGAAACACAGCAATAAAATAAGGGTAGAAAACACTTTACATGCACTCATTTAAAGTATAATGCTATTTACAATATTTACACAGTTGTGTTGTGTGATAAGTAGCTCTCAGAGTTGTGGAGAGCTCAAACACACTCATGGTGAAGTAAATACAGGAGATTTAGAGAGGTTAGAAACCTGTGAGGAAACCTCATGGGGGCAAATACTTAGATAGAAATTAGGTAGGGTGATGGCAGGTACATTTGCATTAAGTGGAGAGGTGTTTGAAAAGCTGGGATTTAAAATTGTCTGAGTTTGGTATAGTTCTTAGGGTGGAAGGAAGGGAATTCCATCTCTTGCCTATATTGAAAGAGATGAGAAGTTGGCCAGCAGGACATTTAGGCTTGTAGATAGCAATTAAGTTTTGATGTTCAGATCTGAGAGTTCTGTTGGGGGTGTAAGGGGGAAGGATATATGCTAGAGCAGGACATTTAGTAGGGTGAAATATGTCTGTGTGCAGTGGTGAGTTGGAGGTAGTTTAGGTAGTTTGGGAGTTCTAGCCATTTCAGAGATTGTAGGGTAAGGCAGTGATGGGTGGAATTTCTGGATTTGGTGGCAGATTTAGAGATTTTATTATAGCAGTTTTCTAGTTTAGAGGAGATGGAGGCAGACAGCTTGGTTAGGAGAGAGGCTCCTTATAATAAGGAGGGAAGAAGATAAGTAGTGGCCAGAGTTTGCCTAGTGGAGTTTGAGAGAAAGCGATTATTCCTGTATAGCATGCCTAGTGTTTGGCGGGTGTTCTTAATATTTTGTTGAATGTGGATGTCAAACTTGAGGTATTTGTCAATAGTAATGCCGAGCAGTTTAGCAAAGGGAACCACTTCTGTAGGTGAATTGGACTGACTAAGGACTTTGAAAGTACTTTTGTTGTAGGAGTAAGTCTTAGTGAGTGGGGGTTGGGGGAGTAAAATTTTTGATTTATTAGCATTGAGAGAGAGAGGTCATTTTGGCGCATCCATTCTTTGGTTATTGAAAAAGCAGTTTGGGTTTTGTTGAGCAGTTCAGAGAGGCTAGAGGCAGAGCAGACTAAGGTTGAATCATCTGCATATTGAATGACTTTAGCATCAGGAATAGCAGTGTGAAAGTTATTGATGAAGATGTTAAAAAGCATAGGCCCCAGGATGGAGCCCTGTGGTATGCCAGTTGGGGTAGGTAAGAAGAAAGCGGTGGAGTTGTTCCATTTTACTGCCTGCGATCTGTCTGATAGGTAGCCGGAGAACCAGGATAAAATGTCTGGTGAGAGATGAAGATTTGACAGATGAAAGAGAAGGCATTTGGGGGAAACAGTATCGAATGCTTTAGACAGATCAAGCAAAACTATAGAAACCAAGTGTCCTGAGTCTCGGGCTTGATTGACAGTTTCTAGGAATGACAATAGAGCAGTTATAGTGCTATGGCCTGGGCAGAAGACATGTTGGGTAGGTATTAGAAGATGGTTTTGGGTAAGAAAAGGCATAAGTTGGAGGTGGATACACTTTTCTAGGATTTTAGAGATTAGTGAGAGCAGAGCAATAGAGCGGAAGTTTGAGATGTTGGTGTTTTTTCCTCCTTTATGAAGAGGAAGAATATAAGCTGAGCACCAGAGTTTGGGGACGTATGATTCCTTTATGGATCTGTTAATAATGATGCTAATTGGGAGAACTATTCCATCAGCAGCACATTTTAGGAAGGGGGAGGGAATATTGTCTGAGCATTAGAGCAAGGTCTAAGTTTGGAAAGCATTTTTTTTATAAAGTTAGTGGAGACAGGTTTGAGCTCAAACACGAGGGGATGTCAGTTAAGGGAATTAGATGGAGAAGAGTGAGGGACATGAGGGTTATTGTTGGGGAATGTCTTGGTTAGTTCAGATATAGTTTCTATGAAAAATGAGTTAAATTCGGAGCCTAGTTCAAGGTCGGATTTACTAGGGCCAGAACAGGGGTTATTCTTGGAGCCAGGATTAAGAAGTGAGTTTACTGAATTCTACAATTTTGTGGGTTTTTTATTATTATTAGACTGGAGCTTGATATAGTAGGATTTTTTTGTCCTTAGTGATTAGCTGTTTTGCAAGGTTGCAGAGTTGTTTGTATTGGAGCAGGGTATTGGGCAATTTGTTGTTTTGGTAAAGCTTCCATAATTTGTCCCTTTGGAGCATAATTTGTTTTGTATGTTTGGTTAACCAGGGAGCTGTATTAGTCTTTATTCTTTTGTTTCGTAGTGGGACAAGAGAGTTTAGAGTGTCTAGGAAGACAGTGTTGAAGTAGTCTATGGCACTGTCAAGAGGAAGGGTGTTTAGAATTTGCCAGTCCAGTTGTTTGAACATGTTAAAGAAAGTTATGGGGTTGAAGATACTGAGGTTACGAATGAGAATGTATTTATGCTGATGAGGGGAAGAGGTAGTTGCATGATGAATGAAAGCTGGTAGGTGGTCACTGATGGAGTCAGGAATTGTGCCAGATTTAGTTATTTTATTTTGGTCAGAGACTAGGATCCAATCAATAGTGGATCCGGGGGGGGTTAGTTTTGTTAGGTCGGGTGATGGAAAGAATCATCTGAGTGAAGTTAGAGAGGTTAATGGATAGGGAGGGAGAGGGACTGTTAACTTTATTCCAGTCAATATTTACATCGCCTAGAATGTAGGTTTCATAGTTAATTTCAGTAGATGCCCATAGGAGAATGTCTTTGAGGGTAGAGATATTGTTACCAGGAGAGATATATAGAGCAATAATGCAGATATTTTAGTGTTTATTAAGTTTTAGTACTCCAGCTATAAGTTTGGTGTTGTTGAATTGAGGGATTGGAATTTTGAGTGGTATTAAGGTTAGAAGGTTAGAGTAGACTAAGGCAGTGCCACCACCTTTTTTGTGTGATCGGCCATGTCGGAGAGTATGGAATCCTGGGGGCAGGATCTCAGAATCAGAGATATGAGGTTTGAGCCATGTTTCGGAGATGGCTAGGATGCCTGGTTGGTTATGGTTTAACCAAGCTTGAAATTGGTGAACTTTGTTGTTGAGACTCTGGGCATTGATAGTGAACATTTTTAGGATGTGGTAAGGGGAGGAAGGAGATAAGGGGTAGTTATTGTAAATAGAGGGACTGGGACCAGGGTTGGGTGGATATCCCCAGCTAAGATTAGATTGTTGAAAGAAGTAAGCTTTAGCTGTTTAGGTTTGCAAAGTAAGAGTTTGGTTCGATCTTAGATTAGTTTATGTTTCAGTTTATTAGCAGAGGTGGAGAAGATTTTAGGGTGGAATAGGTGCAGAGGGTTAGGCTGAATGAGTGAAGGTGAGATAGAAAGGAAATGTGAGTAAGAGTGTGGGTGGAGGTAGGTTTGTATGGAGGTTATTTTTGTAGGCAATATTGGATAAGTATCAGAGGAGCATGAGGTGGTATAGAATAAGGGAATTAGGAACAGAAGGAGGAAACAGCAGGCCAGGAGAGTGTGAAGCATTATGGAAGGCATGTGAGTGCAATGAGAGAATGATAGGTGTAGATTAGGAGAAGAGGGATGGTATGTAGAAGAGAGGCTTTAAAAAGAGATATAGTTGGTTTTCTTAGAAGTATATGAAAGAAGAGGAGACTTTAATTGTTAGGGAGGAAGAGTGATGTAAGTAAGTGGGATGGATGTAAGTGGGTGGAGTAATAGGGGAAGGGCATCTATTGGATAATAAGTCTGGCTGGGAGGGGAAAAGGAAGAATAAAGGTAGGTGTGCTGGGGCAGGTAGAATTTGGGGGCAGGGTAGGGGAGTGGAGTGAGCCCGCAGGGCGAACAGAGCGGGAAGAGCCAGGTAGGTGTGAGAGGACAGAGCAGCAAGAAACAATCAGTTAGTAGGGCTCTGTAGTTGGGACGGAGTGTAGGCTAGAGGGAGGTAGATTGCAGAGATTTAGTAAGAAGTAGAGGTTAAGGGCAGTGCTGTTGAAAACAGGGGAGGGGTACAGCATAAAACTAGTTGGCCTTGGGGAAGAGAGACTAGGGTAAAGAGTAGCCTGGGGGGGGTAATGGTCTACGGTAGGCTCCTAATGTGCTCGCTATGGGTAGGTTATTGTCAGTATTTTAAACATTCCAAGAGCTAGTCTTGATATATACACGTTAATCTAAGCAGGTTGGAGGGGTAACACTATGAAAGGCAGTCCAAGGCATGCGTCCTTTGCAGGGGTTTTTCCAGTTAAATTTTAAGTTCGATGAGGGGAGGCTCCTGAGGAGCAAGCTGTAATGAGAGAGAGAGAGGTGGTTAGCATTTGCAGGACAGGTGGAAAAAGTAGAAATTTCAGTGGGTTCTAGAAGAAGTTAAAGAGTGAGTGAGTGTAAGTAGGGGCTCAGGTAGAAGCTGAGTAGAAAGCGAGTGTAAGTAGGGAGGTACAGCTAGGAAAATATAAAATGCAGATAAAATAGTAAGCATTCATTTAAGCAGACCTCAATCAGTTCATAGTTTACATCACATGAAAAGCTAAGGCAGAAGCAAATAATCAGCTATTGCAAAAACAGCTAGGAAAAAAATGCAAGGAGTAGCAAACATTCAGTGAGCAGACCTCAGTCAATTGTGGTTTGCAGCACCAGAAAAGTTATGGCAGAAGCAAATAAGCAGCTATTGCCATATCTTTAGGCACAGTAGTTAGCATTCAGTCCCAGTATCACAATACAGGCTACTTACAATGTCAAAAACAAGCAGTAGTAGCTATCAGCCCAGTAGCACAACCCGAGCTATTTTCAGTAAAAAACAGAAATGTAGAAGCAATTGTTATAGCGTCTAACTCCAGAAGCTCAATCCGAGCTAATTACAATGTTTAGGCCAGTGTTTGTAGCACTCAGCCCAAGTAGCTCAATCCAGGTTAATTATAACAGTTTAAATGCAATAATGTTAGCTTACAGCCCCAGGAGCTCAAACCGAGCTAATTACGACACTGAAACAATTTTGAAGATCTAACTGTGTTAGCGTTCGGCCCCAGTAGCTCAAACCGAGCTAATTAAGATGTTATAAAAGCAGCTTTAGCAGCTTTTGGCCCTAGTAGCTCACACCGAGCTAATTCCAAAGTTTGAGACAGGTAAGGAAGTGACTAATGTAGCGTTCAGCCCCAGAAGTGCAAAACAAGTCAATTACAGTGTATTAGAACTAGTAATGCTAGTGGACAGCTGTGATAGCGTTTGGCCCTAACAACTCAATCCGAGCTATTTATAACATAATAAAAGCAACTATTAAATCTGTCAGCCCCAGTAGCTCAGTCCGAGTTAAATACAATGAAAGGAATAAAGTATAGAGGCAACTGTTCTACGTTCAGCCCCAGAAGCTCAAACTGAGCTAAATACAATGGCAGGGACAAAGTAAGGAAGCGACTGTTCTAGCGTTCAGCCCCAGAGGCTCAATCCAAGCCAGTTACAGTGTTTAAAACTGTTTGTTATAGCGTTCAGTCTCAATACCCCACTCTGAGTTAGCCACAATAGTTTTGAAGCATTAATTTCAGCTTACAGCCCCAAGAGCACATTCCTAAAATAGCGCAATAGTAGGAGCGAACTATTATAGCGTTCAGCCCCAGTAGCTCTCTTGTGAAGCACTACTATGCTATAAACATGATTAAGGTTAAAACATCAATACAGCAACTCTGCCTTCCTGCACATGGCTGTTAGGCATCCAATTTGTGGTGTAATTCAGTACAATTGGGTAATAACTATCAGAATACAAATACAGTAAATACTTGCAAGAAATGCATACAAGCAGCCAACCGCAGGGAATTGGAACGGGGAAAGTGGACACGCTGTCCCCTTCACTATCTATGTTTTTAAAGACGGCACCACTGATAGTGCCACCAGGAAATAGGTTCAGGGGAGGATCCGCACCTTAAGGGAGGGGATAAGGAAGTAAGAGGGAAGGGTAGTATTAGAAGAGGGCCAGGGGGAGGGGGGAGCCAGGTAGGTGTGAGAGGAGAGAGCAGCAAGAAACAATCAGTCAGTAGGGCTCTGTAGTTGGTACTGAGTGTAGGCTAGAGGTAGGTAGACTGCAGAGATTTGGTAAGAAGTAGAGGTTAAGGGCAAAGCCGTTGAAAACAGGGGTGGAATACAGCATAAAACTAGTTGGCCTTGGGGAAGAGAGACTAGGGTAGAGAGTAGCCTGGGGGGTAAGGGTCTGCAGTAGGCTGCTAATGTGCTCGCTATGGGTAGGTTATTGTCAGTATTTTAAACATTCCAAGAGTTAGTCTTGATACATACATGCTAGTCTAAGCAGGTAGGAGGGGTAACACTATGAAAGGCAGTCCGAGGCAGGCGTCCCTTACAGGGAGTTTTCCAGTTACATTTTAAGTTTGATGAGGGGAGGCACCCAAGGAGCAAGACACTATTCTTAAACAGGTTGGAGGAGTAACACTATGAAAGGCAGTCCGAGGCAGGGGTGCTTTGCAGGGGGTTTTCCAGTTAAATTTTACATTTGATGAGGGGAGACACCCGAGGAGCAAGACGCTAGTCTAAGCAGGTTGGAGGGGTAACACTCACTATGAAAGGCAGTCCAAGGCAGGCATCTTTTGCAGGGGGTTTCCCAGTTAAATTTTAAGTTTGATGAGGGGAGACACCTGAGGAGCAAGAGAGCAAACTGAGGGAATGCAGTTAAGGAGTCAGCAGCTAGGAAAAAAGCTGAATGAGGACATGCATACATAATAAAAAAACAGTAAATCTCCTGAATCCTGTTTATGCCTCTCAAAACTGTACTTCTCATTACTAAGGGTTTTCCATCCAGGAAGAAAGAGGTCATTGTCTCCCTCTACTCTTCCCTCATTAGGCCAATCATCGAGTACAATGCCCCATTTGGTATTTTTTGGTTGCACAGGTTCATAAGGAGACCAGATGGAAAATATGGGATTTGCTTATCAAAACATAAACCGTTTTTAAAAGGGGGAAGTTCTAAAATTGTGGATATTTGAACTTTGACCAGTTGGATTGGGCAAACTGCAGTTTGGAGTGGATACAACATTAATACAAAACTGGTATGTGAAAAATTAACTGCAAGAGATTTTTAGGGAAAGTAAAGAAGACCTGAATGGAGAGAAGTAATATGAATATCAGTCACACAAAAAGAATGTCATGGACACTGGATTAAAGATATTGGTGAAAAATGTGACACGGAACCCAAAAGAATGGATATAGTAATGCTTGAATTAATCCAAATATTGATGGAAGCAAGGTCAGAGGAAACCTGCAGAGACAGATTAGCAGACTTTATGATGCAGTAATGAAATATAGGAGTGGGAAAGGATGAGAGAAGAAGTAATAACAGAAGAAAAAAAGGGGGAAATCTGTCAGCAACAAAAGCAATCAAGTCCCAAATTAAAATGTTTGGGTAGAAAAATCTTGCATTTTTATACAAGATAGACTTAACAGGATATTCATAGGTTCATAGATTAGTACTAGACTAACCGCCCTTGTGAGCCATTTTAAGCCTAGCCAATTATCCTTTGTGAGACTCCAACGCTGCACCTTCTGTTTGGAAGGCAAACACCTTAACCATTAGGCCATTCACAGGGAGTGCTGAAAAAATTGGGGCCAGGTACGTGAATGTCAATACACAGCACAAGAAGGCTGACAACAGAAAGGTTACAGACAGACTGTGGTCTCATGCTCCTTCTCAGAGGTGGGATTTAGTATTCTTAAGTAGTGGTGGTGTGGGGTTGCAGGGGGGCTTGCCCCTTAAAAAGGGCTTTTAATGGGTTATGGTGAGTTTTGAATGTAGCAATGGTAGTTTGTGGAATGCTAAAGTGTAGCAAAAAAACAGAACCAGTAACAGTTTTTTCAGCATTCTATGGCAAGAAAATGACAAGTTATAGGTGCGGATGCCACAAAACGTACCAAGTATTATATAGTTCATAGGTTCATAGTTAAGTACTAGGTTAGATGCCCTTGTGCTCTATTTTAACTTAGCCAATTTCCCTTCCAAAAGTAAGATCTAAACCCTGTACCTTGTGTCTGTAAGGTAAACACGTTAACCATTATACCAACTCAGAATTCCATTTATACCAACCCACAAACCCAGACACAACTTGGACTACAGGCATTAATGCCACAAAAAAAAAAAAACTTACAGCTCAGTGTAACGTTTAAAAGTATTGCTTATGCTACAAAAATGTACATACAAGTGCTGCTGTTGTGTAGAGTAGTATGCTGCAGCTATTTACCACAGGAATAGTTGACAGGCTTATACAGCAATAAGCAAGTATCATAGGGGTACAAGCACAGGTGCCACAGCCGTCTGCATGGGGTTGCAAATTGCTACTCTACATTTCTGTATTCAGCTGATTGAAGGCTAGATTTCAGATCACCTGAGTTAGTAGAGAAGGAACAAATACTCACTGGTTACTGTGTGGTACAGGTGTGCCTACTGCGATGCATAGTGCAGCATGGTGCACTGTTCAGCAGCTTATCACAGACAAGTGCTGAGCCATGCAACACAGTAGAAATTAAAACAGATGCAAAATCCAGGTAGCCAGTCAGCAACATGTAATTCTAGCAGTCATCCAATAGCAGATATGCAATACATTACAACAAAGGTTGTTCCCTGACAAGTGGAACCAGCAATCTCCAATGAGTGAGAAAAATTAAATCAGGCTAGGCAAACAGTGCAAGTATTATACATTTACATTAAGTCCACTATTTAAGTAATAAAAATATATCTGATGTCAATTTTCATTCGTTCCTCAACATGTGGGTTCGGATCCAATCTTCGGATCTGACGCGCCCGCTTGTTACAGCTTATGGATACTGCAAACTCTCAAGATCCTCCCTTACCCATAATGCTCTAGTCCCTCGCCATACCTCAGATGTCATTTGCCACCTTTACGTATGGATGTGGTTGCTGTCAGCTGTTGAGCGTTAGTGTTGCAATAAGATAAGTGAAATAATTTTTCTTCCCTTTTTTTTGCTGTCTTTAAATTTCTATCTATATTAACTAATTCTCTCTTACCTGTCTTATCATATGCTTTTTTAGTGTAACGTACTTACCATTGTTGGCATTTTTTTCATATTCTTTCTCCTGTACCTTACGGTAGCTCTTACATTATGATTGTTGGCAATTCTGACTTCCAAAAAAAAAAAAAAAAGCCTTTCCACCCAGAATGGCTGAAAAACCTTCAGATTTCAAGAATGCAGAGAGTGTGGGCATAAGATCCCTCTATCTGATGCCCATGACTCTTGTGTATATTGCTTAGGACCTGAGCACTTAAAGGTAACTTGTGGCCTCTGCAAAGCTTTTAACACCAGCTCTTTGATTAATTGAAGAACAAATTGATTTTGTAAGGACTTCTTCTGACTTCTTTTTCTGAGTCAATGACTGGAGCACAACCTTCCAAGGTAGACAAGAAAGAGACCATAAAATGCAAAATGGAACCTTCTGGATCCTCATATTCCTCCTTCCTATCTGACCACAGATCCAGCCTGGAAAATCTTGAAGGTTGGATCCAAAGACCAAATCCTCAGATCTGACAGCTTTGGATACAAGATGTGCCTCATCAAATCTGGTTCTTTTAGAGCGGAAACAGCTCCCACTTACCTGGTATGCATTTTCTCTTGTCCCTGTCCCCTCTTGGCTACAACCCCCATTTTAAGGGAGACATCAGCACTTTAGGTCTCATTCAGTGGTCACTTCTTCCCATTCTTCCAGGAGCCTAGCAGAAACAGATGTGGACAGAATGATGAGGAAGTTTCTCTAGGCACAACTTCAGATGGGAGGTCTCCTGCCTCTGATCCCTTTGAGTCTGGAGCCCTTCAAATGTATTACTACACCCATTTTGGCTCCTTCTCCAATCTGTCCTTTGGATTTAGAGCCCTTGGATCTGAGTTTTCCATGACTATCTGTAACAAATCTTAAGGATTGTCATATGCTCTACTCCAATACCTTCTCTGAGTGGACCAGCTCTGAGCATGTCAGAGCCAGATGACTCTCAAAGCCAAAGCATAGTTGTCAAATCTGAGGTGGTAGTCAACTACAATGCTGTTGGAGTTGTCTCTGCCCCTTGGAGCCTCAGCATTAGACAGCATGGCTCCAGCTGAGAGGCAGTGGTCCAGAAGCATGTCTTCTATGCTCCATTGGCAGCTTTCTGTCCAGGGAATTCTGCTTTTGAGGTGGTAGAGAGAGTGTTCTCTTCTAGAGGACAGATGATTCCCCTCTGCCCTCAGATCTTCCTTCTGGATCCCATATGTCTTTGTGCCTTGAGCCTCAACACTCTTCTCCACAAGGACAGCCAGCCCTAAGTCTCCAGTCTACCCAGTAGGGTACACTTATATCTCCCGATACTTCTCTGGAGCATCCCACTGAAGAAGTCCCTAGGAAGAGAAGGTGCAACAGAAAACACTTAGACTCCCCTCAGAAGTCAGTCATGGAAAATACCGATTTCAATGAAGGAGAATGGTCTCCAGGATCACCATCTGATGATGCCTCCTTTGGAGACATTTTACAGATCCTTAAGCAAAAGGGTGCTTGGTCTACTGATAACCCTTTCCAACAGGAATCTGTATTCCTGGAGGCATTTGGGTCTGGTCCATCTACTTCCTAGGTGACTCCACCTGCCAATGAGCACATGATTTGGTCTCTTGGTGGGCGTGGAAGGAACCCAATTCTGTTGAGCTGATCCCTAAGAGACCAGATAAGATCTTGGTACCACCAAAGGGAAAGGAGTTCTGGAGCAAAGGAGTACTAGTAGATGCCACGATCGTAGTGGCCACCACAAAGAAAGAACTCGAGGAACAGAGTTCATCTGCTCTCCCCCTCTAACAGGGTGTTTAGGACATTGAACAGATTTGGGAAACTTGTTTATAGTTCAGTGACTTTTGCAATTAGATCGCTGAACTATATGGCACACCTCACCAGACTTCAGATGGATTTGATTAAAGAACTCTCCAAATCGCTCTTAGGAACAATAACTGCTGAGGCACAGACTTCTGTTGCCTCACAGTTGGCTAACCTAAAGTCCATTGCAAATTCATCCTTGAGGCTCATTTCACATGCAGCTGATGGTACCTCAAGGGCAATGGGTTTAGGCATTTCAATTAGGAGACATGCCTGGATGTGCCTGGATGATTTTGCAGAGCCCTTCAAGTCATCCTTCATCAATGCACTCTTTGATGGAAGTTCTTTGTTTGGCCTTAAAGTAAAAGACACACTACTCTCCAAGTGTGAGCAAGATGGTAAGACCCTGGCTGCAGTGAGTGTACATTTTTCAACTCCTCAAAGAACTTTCTCTAGGAATCAGTAAGGTGGTTGAAAAATGTGGTTCAGAAAGTCAGAAGGTCCTTTTCATGATCCACATAGATATAATTCCCTCAAGGGAAGAGGGGGGAACTCTAATGGAAGGTGTCACTCATGTGGCAGAGAAGACTCACAGAACCAGGGATCCAGATATCACTTCTCTGACAGACCCTACCAGCGCTCCTGAAAGGAAGCCAGATTGTTCACCTCTGGAGGCAGTCGAGGATCATCCATCCCTGCACCAGAGAGCCTGGCTGGACATTACAAAAGATATATGGGTGCAGAGGATTATTTCCAGAGGTTATGTAATACCCTTTTCCCTACCCCCTCCTTCAACGGTAAGCAAAATTCCCAGTGTTCCTCCCAGTCAGAGGAAAGCAGCAGCTCTAGAAATAAAAAAGCTGCTAGAAAAAAAGAGTCATCCAAGAGGTCCCCCCAGACCAGAACCAGTCATTACCAATTCAAAGCACTGCCCCTTGGCTTCACCACAGCTCAAGGTGTTCCCCAAATGCATGGCAGTAGTGGTAGCTCACTTGTGAGTGCACAGATTACAAATGTTTCCTTACTTAGATGACTGGCTCATAACCACTCAGACCAGGCATCTATTAATCAAAGTGAGAGATTTTGTAATCCATTTGTGCTGTCACCTAGGTATTACCATCAATCTCAACAAATCTCTTCTAGAACTATCTCAAGTGTTAGAATTCATATGAGTCTTGTTCAATACTGTATCAGTGACAGCCTCCCTTCCCTTGCCATGGGTATGAACTATTCAATTTCAAGTCAAACAGATAAATCAACATTTCTCACTGTCAGCCCAACTGATTCTATGGGCTTTAGGGTCAATGTCTGCTGCCATAATTTTAGTTCCATTGCCAAGATACCATATGAGAATTCTTAAGTGGACCGTGGTGCCTCAGTGGTCCATCATGAACCAGACTTTGTCTACCCAGATAAAAATAACTCAGGCATGCAAAAGGTACCTCAGGTGATGGATTTGCTCAGAACAGATTTTACAAGGCTGCCCTTTCATACATTCTCAACTCAAGGCCATAGTGACCATAGACGTATCCCAATTTGGGTGGGGGTGCACTTCTTGGGAAAGATGGTCCAAGGCACCTAATCCTCAGAAAAGGCCAAAAAGCATATCAATGTGTTATAAATGAGAGCAGATTTTCTAGTGATGCAGGCCTTCCAAGACACTCTCCCTTCAGGGACTATTATGATTCAAATGACCAATATGTCAGTAGTCTGGTACATCAACAAACAAGGAGGAACCACATCTTACCCTTATGTTGAGAAGCTCTGAAAGTGTGGCAATGGGTGATCTAATCCAATCTATTTCTAGTAACAATTCACATTGTGTGATAGCTGACAAGTTGAGCAGGTCCATCCTATTGCCTCACGAGTGGTCTCTCAACAAGAAAATTACAGAGAAGTTATTCTGCCAATGGGGCCAGCCATACTGTGACCTCTTTGCATCTCCCCTCAACAAGTGCAGCAGGTTGTTTGCCCTGATCCCCTAATCAGGGGGGCACTGAGAGACTTTCTCCTCCATTATTGGCTCCCCAGTCTCATCTATGCTTTCCCCCCAACTCCACTAATCCCCTAGTTTCTTCAGAAAGCATCTCTATTAAAGAGCACAGTCATCCTCATTGCCCCTTTTTGGCTTCATCAGATTTGGTTCCCCTACATTTGGCCTCATCTACTTCATCTTCCTTCAGTCCTGGATCCAATTGCAGACTTTCTGCCTCACCCAACAGACATGATTCACCTGGACATTCTGGGCCTAAAATTGACTGCATGGTTTCACCAATTCCATCGATCACTAGACAACCCAGGATCTCCACCCCTGTCTATCACATTATTTTGTCTTCTTATAAAGCTTCCATTAGGAAAATTTGCAAAAGTAAATGGAAGAAATGTTTTGAGGGGGCACAACAGTAAGACATCTACCATTTTCAGTGCCAGTACCCAAAGTTCTTGAATTTTTGGCTACTATTTATTGAAGGGGCCCATTCATCAATGATTAAAGTACAATTAGCTGCTATTTCTAATTCTGATTTAGGAGAGGACAATTCTACCTTAGCTTTACCATGACTCTATAAGGCATTTTTAAAAGGAACCTTTTTACTGAGACCCCCCTTTTAAAGATCCTACTCCATCATGGGATTTGAATTTAGCGTTACAAGCCCTGACTCAATCACAATTTGAACCACCTGCAAGGTGTGAATTAAACTTTTAACTTGAAAAACTATATTTCTGGTAGCCATAACATCAACTAGGAGAGTTTCAGAACTTCAAGCCTTATCTTCTAGACCTCATTATTTATCATAAAGATCGAGTGTCTTTACGAACCAAACCATGTTTTCTTCTTAAAGTGGTGTCAGGATCCAACATTAATTAATCTATCAATCTCCCAGTTTTCTTCCCAAATTTCTCAAATAAAGGAGAATACAGTTTAAATTTTTGGACTTTCATAGTCAATTACATTTCTATCTACATGGAACTGAAAATTTCAGAAAATCAGATGAATTACTGGTCTCCAATTCAGAATCAAGATTGGGAAACCCTGTTATCAAAGTAATTTTAACTAAATGGATAAACAATTACATTTCCTTTGGCTCATTCAACCAGATCCATGTCAACGTCTTCATTATTTTTATCCAGATCTTCCATGAATGATACTTGTGCTACAGATACTTGAGGTAATCCTAATACTTTTAATACTTATTATAAAATTGATCTGGTCTCTAGGGGAAAAGCAGCCTTTAGCTCAACAATACTCAATAATATCCTTTCTTAGAGTCCACCCAGGATTCAGGTAGCTGGGGACTCTGTCCCACATGTAGAGAAACAAATGAAAATTGACAACATCAGATAAAGAAGTTATGTACCCACCATAACATTCCATCTGTGTTGCCCATTTTCTCTCTTCCTCAACTACCCTCCCTCCAACCCCTCACCTTTTTGTTTATGACTTCTGGAAGAATGAGAAAATAACATGGGAACCAAAGTTCCTGATTTTTGAGATCCAGATAGTGGTTTATCACACAAGCATTATTTCTTGCATTGTTATTTAGCAATAAAGGGCAGTAAACAAGATCTGAGGTATGGTGGGGGGCTAGAGCATTATGGGTAAGGGAAGAGCTTGAGAGTTTGCCGTACCATGAGCTGTAAAAAGCAGCCTAGTTGGATCTGAGGATTGGATCCAAACCCACATGTTGAAAAAGAATGAAAATTTGACAGCACAGATGGAATGTTATGGTCGGTACTTAAGTTCTTTTTAGTCACTTCCCTGAAGGTCTACTGGTCACATCACTGCAGTAAATCTGGTAAAGCAGTGTGCAGCAACCTAGGTGTGCACTATTCAGAGATCATTCCCCTTCACCTCTCTTATTTGCTAAAGCTGTGAGACCAACAGCAGACTTCATCAGACAAAACAGTAGTACTGATGGGTTCACAGTAGAGAGGAAATGCAATTTAAAAATATCACTTTTCACAGATGATATATTATAAATGATGTTATCCAATGTTAGCCTGTCCATTCTGCTTGTAGGTTATGTATTAAAAGCTTTCAGAGAGTCTTTAATTTAGAATTTAATTGGGGTAAGACAAATACAAGAATAACAAATCATAAGGTAGATCATTATCTAGTAGACATCATCACTGTCGTCATCAACTGATTTGTCCCCTTTTTACATAGAATCAAGATGTTGAGTCAATTGTTACCACCTGTCCCAGTTCAGAGCCACTATCCTGTCATCTTCAATGGACATGCTTGACTGCTGCAGGTCTTATCTCATGCAAGCCATCCAGCTCTTGGCTGGAGATCCTCATCTCTTCCTGTCTTCTTCTGTCCCTCCCACGTGACCAAGCCACCATGCTCTGTTCTCCTCGACTTTCTCTGCACTGAGGATACTATGGCTCCTGTTCTGAATTCATTTTTTCATCTGTCCTACAGGGTGCATCATACTACCCATCTTAGATACTTCATGTCCATCACTTTAAGCTTCTGAAGCTGCTCTGTCTTCACTGCCCAGGCTTCTGTGTCTTACAGAAACACTGGCTGTACCACTGTTTTTTACACTTTACTTTTCAGATTTTTGACATTCGTCTGTCACTCACTACCCTTGACTCTTTATACCAGATGGCTGCAGCATCTCTGCTTCCAGCTTTACCCTCTCCATTCAGGTGTACTTCCCAGATATGTGTAGCTGTAAACCTTTTCCACACCTTTCCCTTGTATATCAGGTTTCAGCTTCTTCATATTCTCCCATTTGCTGCCATGACCGCTGTCTTGTCTGCATTCAGTTTTATCCCGTATGCCTTCAGTTTTGTATTCCAATCTCCTGTCATTTGCTGAAGTTCCTGATCAGACTCTGCTTGTAAGAGACACAAGTAACAATCTGCTCGCTAGTTCAGAGGACATCAGGGGCAGACAGAAACGAGTTTCAAGAAGCTTCTGAAAAAGCAAAAAAATAATGTTATTTATTTTCTGGGGTAGAGCATTGATTTCTATAGACCTTTGTCAGACTCAGCTTGGAAGTAATGTTTGGTTAAGTGGTACATGATATTGTTTTTGTATTTGTTTTGTCTGTATGTACGTATACATATTCACATTGGAGCTTTTCTCCCTGGGCCTCCATTGAAAAAGAGCTCACTCTGGCCCAATGGACTTTCCCTTTTAACAAACTGCAAATAAATAAAGTGACTTGCTCAGGATCACACAGTTAGGCAATAGAAGCAGAAGAATCCAACCTTGCACCACTGGTCGACAGGAAACTGCTTATTAACAGCTGCTTACTCCTCTAAGCCAACTGCTGATATAATTCCCATATATCCTGTAACATAAGATGTTATATCCCATAATTGGGATTGTAAAACTATAAACTATTTTGGAATTACATTATCTAAGAACTTGGATAATATCATTCAAATCAACTACAAAAATATTAAATATGTAAAACATATAATCTCAAAGACAGACTGAATTTGATCAAAATGATAGCATTTCAAAAAATGTTATATACAATTTCAAAGTAATGGGGGTACTCAGAAAGAATGATAAAATGATCATGTGGCAATCAATAGCATGATCATAATTCACCATGTGGCCTGACGGGCATTAGATATGCATAAGAGCCATTAGCACAGACCTGTCGGGGATAGTGCTGCATAATGAAGCCATGCATTTGCAAAAATGGCAATTACTGCACAATTGAGTAAACTACGATATGAGATGTCGTGTGACCCAGGCCCATTTGTATGTATCTGGTGTGCTTACCATAAATTGTGTTCACACCTGCTTGGAAGTGTCACGTATGTGCAACACAAGCACAGCTGAGAGCCCATAAAAGGGCTGCACAGCAAGCTGCCAACGTTGCTTATTTTATAAATTGGAAAGAGATGGGTGGTACGATAGTCAGATAGGGAGAAGAACAAGCAGAGTAACACACAGAAAAATAATAGGAAAGGAAAAGTAACATGGCTGGGGGTAGGAGGCTCATTTTTTGTGGGACAGATTCCCTTTTTTATTTTTGGAGAATAAATGTAGAGGCAGAGGGAAATGGGGAATAATGTGGGAAGGCAGGATGGTATATGGATGGCAGGAGGCATAGATATGCAAACTTATAATGAAGACTGACAGGGGAGATGCTGATACAAAAGGGTGGGGCCACATAGGAGATATACAGACAATAGGTGGACAAATGGTGATGGAAGGACTGGCTAACAAACAGGGGAGGGTAAGCAATACACACACATAGGAGAAATACCATGGTGGAGGAGTGGACTGGGTAAGGATTCCCTTCCAAGTTGTCCCAGTGGAGAAGTCACCTAGCCAATCACCTCCATGACTGGCATTATTAATGGACCCTGGCACTGGTGGCCCAATGGTCACGGCTATACAGCTATGCATCTCTCCCAGTTGTATGAGGCTGCACTTCAGGGTGACAGTCCATGGTTCAAGTGACCTGTCCACCTCAGTCATGATCATCCACAGCACCTTCTCCAGCTGATCCAAGAAGCCCCTTATGCATCACTCCCCAGTGAGTAACATATTCCCCCACTGGAGAAGCAGCAGCAGAGGCCACTAGTGAGTCTGCAGGTTGCCTCCCACAGGATGACTTTCATGACTGTGTAAACAGGCTAGCCTGGGGACTGCATAGGACCCAACAGTTAGTGAGGAGGTGAGTGCAAGGAGGTATAGCCACTGTAACCCATCCTAACACTGCTGAATAAACTAACATAAATGGAAAGAAACAAACCAACCAAGTAAAAACAATAGACGAATAAGGTGAGAAAGATCACAGCGCAAAAACAACAATGGTCACTATGATGTGTGGTACACTTTCTTATAGCAGGCCTTGGAAGGAGAAAAGTACAGAAACAAGAACAATGTTTATATTACTGCCCAGAGAACCTCTAAGATAAGACCAGGGAATAACACTGGGGGATATGACTATCTGCTCCCATCACCAATGCGTTGGACAGTGGCACGGGTTATGGACAGCAGCCAGTGTGTGTGGGTGTGGGTGTGGGTGTGGGTGTGCGGGTGCGGGTGCAGGTCCAGGTGTGTGCACACATTCAATGGGCAATAATTCAAGGAATAAATAACCTCTTTCAGCACAGAAAACTAAGGCTATGTGCTGTTAAAGAGCTACTTAATGTGCTCTAGGGTCTGAGTCCCTCAACATTCATTTGCCAGCAGAATCACCTTGAGTCAGTCACTTAACCAGGCAGTGCTTTATGTCTGTTTGGAAACTGGGGTAGGCTCCTCAATGCTTTACCGGACAGCATGCCTAGTAAATGCCAATGAACCTAGATTAAACAGGATAAATGAAATGTACAGCTTTATGGAAAACAAATGGTATGTGGAATTTTCATACACAGTGTGCTAAATGCAGGAATGTGTGTCACAGGCTGTCACAGTATCACACAGAACATGCCTTATAATAACAACAAGAACAGGAAACAAACAAGTTAATACTTCTGTAATAGTCCAACTGGAAAACTAAGCCTCAGTATAGTAATATGCAGCTTGACCAAATATCCAGAGTATGTAAGGGGTGTTCAGTGTGTATTTATTTGGACTTAAGTCACACTTCAATATAAATTGTATCTCTTACAAATCGTTATTATAACTCAGCAGTTTATGGTTTGCAATGTACATGTAATAAGTACTATATTGGTCAGACTAGAAAACAAGTGTAAAAGAAGTTACATGGCTGGGGGGTTGGCATAATGGTTAAGGTATTTATTTAGCATACAAGAGATACAGGATTTGATTCTCAGTAGAGGAAATTGACTAGGTTTAAAATAGTCCACAAGGGCCAACTAGTCTAGTACTTACCTATGAATCGATGCAAGGGACATTAAAAATGTCCAATAACTATGCAGTTTTTAAAAACCAAAGCTAGGTATATTTTTGCAAATAACATTTAACAACCCAATGATTTAAATAGTGAATTGTTGAAGAAATGTGTATTGTAGAAAATTAGGGTATATGCTTTGGAACTTTTTAAATCATGGACCATCTTCATTTAATAGTGCTGACTGTTAGCTGTACTTTGGATAATTCAAGCTGTATTCATTTTAAATATTCTGTTTTGTTGTTATTTTTAGAACCTTGAAGCCATTTGCCAACGCACTGGATCTTTTGTTTAAGAACTTTGTTTTATTTGTTTAAGGTTTTTGGCTGCAAGTTGATGACAGAAAGTGTTTTTTCCTATGTGTTTTCATTAGCAATATGCAGCTTCTTGGCAGTTATCACAACCATGATCTTCCAGGAATAACTGGCACAGTGGAGGACAGTGGCATCGACACAAATGCATTATGAAATGGCAGTCCAACAACAGCAATGAACATGCCTATGCAGTGGTAATCACACACCTATGAGGCACTGAACAATAAAATGCTGAAGTGCTACAAAGCAGAAAAAACAGCCTAACTGCATTGATACACCTAAGGTCACTGCAGATGGCAGAAAGATAGCAATGTCAAAAATAACTGTCACAAGTAAGATCAGTAGCATAGTTACAGCAAAAGATGCACCTGTCTATGGAGCCTTAGTGGCTTCCTGGAGGGCAACAGATGGGAACCATGAGAAAATTATGAACAGTCTGAATAATAGATGGCCACAGCAGAGTTTTCCATCACTGGCTGAGGTGAAGAGGGAGCCAGAGACAAGACCAAAGCCACTTCCCCAACAATAACTTTTCTTGCTGCTTAGGAAGGGAACAATAGCGTCACTAGGACCCAGGTCCATTTCCTAGCCACAAAAGATGTCTGACAAGTGATTAATGAAGCTTTGAAGAGTCATTCTTGCCTGCTGAAAGAAACATTGTGAGCAGGTAGAAAAGCAAGAGCTAGGAATGAACGTTGTTCAGGGGGCCCATATAACTGTCTTCCAGCAGGGCCACCCTGTGCTGAGTGTACAACAGGTGAAGAAAGACATTAGTCTTGTTGCATCACACAGAAGCCCTGAGACATTCATGTCCTGCAGAGGTCATAACTACTCAGCAGATCAAGTCCAGGAGTAAAAATGATAGCTGAAGTGGGGTCTATATTATATTCTCGAAAGCCGACAATATCGAATCCGACATTGTTGACACGAGAATAGCGAAAGTGCAGAACGCTGAACGGGTAAATGAAAATCTCCGTAAGGAGAGATTTCCATTTACTTCAATGTAGTGTGGTCTCTGAGTTGGTATATTTAAGTAGTGGGGGGTGTGGGGGGTGCAGGGTGGCTTGCCCCCCTGCCTACACCCTTTAGATTTTCCTTTTTTTTTTTTTAATTTATTTTTCTGAACATTCAAAATTTTAATGGTTCGATCATTAAAGGTCGACCTTTAGTGATTCGAACCATTAAACTTTTGATGTTCTAATATAGACCTCGGAAGTGTCATACTGCATATCACAAAAAACACGTGATACACATTTATAGGCAGCACAGTATCATGATATCCATCTACAGCAGTGCAATGCATATGGATGTCTATATTATATGCTCAAATAGACTTTTCTTCAAACATATAATCATCGACACCTAAAGAGCAAATGCTCTAAAGTGCGAACAGCCACATCCGCAAATTTTTTCCACGGGAAAATATTCACGGGGATGTACACAAAAAACACAAACTTCAAACCCTAATCAAGTAGGGGGCTTTGCCCCCGACACCCACGACATGGGGGGCTGTACCCCCCACATCCCCCTAACTAAATATACCAACTCTGAGATCACTCTACATTGGGGAAAAATGCAATTCCCGATAACGGCCAACTGAATTTTTTCCAGAGGAAAAAATTTGAGGACGTGGCCATTCACACTTTAGAGCATTCGCTCTTTAGGTGTTGATGATTATATGTTCGAAGAAAAGTCTTTTCGAGCATATAATATAGACCCCATATGGCTAGTAGAGGGGCCTAGATCAACAGATGTGAGGTCATGCCTCACAGGCACACACACTTTACATGACCTATATGCCTGGGCACAAGCTCAACTGACAGATGTTTAGAGCAATCTCCATGGACATTACCACAGTGTAAATTTGTAATACCAAGTTTTGACTCCAGTGCTACCTACACACGTTAATTATCTGTTGACACTTATGAATTTCTATCTGGTACAGGTCATGGCTGAAAATGGTCTGTGGACCAGCCCACCTACCCAGTTAATAAATAAATAATAGATTGCATTGCACATGCATGAGGCAGACCAAGCTTTTTAGTGCAGAATAGGCAGATGTACACATTGGATTACTGCCACAGTTCAGAGAACATTGTACTATATTGCCTCATTAACATAAATCACCAGGTTACAAATCTCTAAATAGTCCAGTGCAGTCATCGTATTGTGAGAGACCACAGAGAAATATACAGCAGACAGGAGTACTGGGATGTACATAGCATTACTGAGACAACTCCGGGGTTTGCAGCTGTCTCATACACCTGTCGGTCCATAATGATTGCTGTGTGCTTCCACTGCAATTGCACTGGCAGGAATGTAGCAGACTGTGTTGGAATGAGAGTGCCCCAAACAGAACAGGCAAGAAGCATTGCAACTCTGGGGTGAGGGAGTGGCGAACTCAGGCACCAGTCATGATCTTTCCAACAATACTTGTTTTTCTGACCCATGCCAATTATAGTTTGCTACAGTTTAAAAGTAAAAAAAAAAAAACTTTTTTTTTAACTATAACCTGAGAGCTGTAGCGCTCTGTGCAGACATGTATAAACTGTATCAAACAGTTCGCTAAAGTTTAAAAGAAGAAATGCATTTTTTTAATAAAATATGCTAAAGAAGGATTTGAGGGGGGACCTGAATGGGTGAGACTGGAGGGGGAGCATGTCATGTATCTGGCCACCTGGTTGAGGTGCTAGAACAAGGAACATAGGTTCATAAGTTGGTACTAGGCTATTGGCCCTAGGGCCTATTCAAGCCTAGCCATAACAATTCCCTGGATATTTCTTCTCACAATATTTATTTCCCTGGACCCCTGTCTAGCAGGGCGACTGACATGATCCCTGGGGTGAATTTCCTATCTCCAATCCAATCGTCAAGGTTCCTTTTGAAGAAGGCCAAGGAGGTGCTCTGCTTGACATGTATGGGAAGTCTATTCCAGAGTATGGGGAGTCTCTGGGTCAGGAACCTATCCCTCCAGCATGTTTTGTTCATTGTGATGACACGGTTTAGATCCCTGGAGTGTGTGGCTCTGAAGAAATGGGCTTTCTTTAAGTGGAGCATGTCCAACAGCTCAGGGTTTGACATGGCCTTGTATGTTAAGCAGAGATCCCCTCTGAGTAGACGATATGCCACAGAGGATAGCTGGAGTTTTTTAGATGGTCAGCATAGGGCATCTGCTTTAGGCCTGTGATTCTTTTAGTGAGGTATTTCTGTGGCCATTCCAGCTGTTGCAGATGTCTTGTGAGGTACATACCAAATGGGGCGATGTACTCTATAATGGGTTTAATGAGGGATGAGTACAGTGGGACAATGACCTCCTTTCTTCTGGATGAAAAGCCCTTAGTGATGAGGTGTGCCACATAGAAGGGATTCCTGACTGTTGTGGCAATGTGGTTATCAAAGGTGAGACCACTGTCCACCTGTGTCCCTAAGTCTCTCATCACACTTTCGGTGTTTAATATACTGCCACCTATGTGGTAATTCATGGGTACATGTTTTTTTTCCCAAAGGGGATAACTATTCATTTCTTGGCATTAAGCTTGAGCCCATGACTCTGGCACCAAGTATCTGTTTCTGTAAGGCCCTTTTGTAGAATATCCACATCATTTGGGGATTCAATAATGGCTCCCAGTTTGCAGTCATCTGTGAACTTTGTTAGCCAGAGTCCCTTAGTATTGGCCTATGCTTCAGAGCAGTAGATGCCAAACAGGAGTGGTCCCAGGACAGAACCCTGAGATACTCCACTTATCACTTGTCTGGAGCTGGATTTGGAGTCGGCTACTTTTACAGTCTTGGTTCTGTCAGTAAGCCAGTTGGCAACCCATTGTGTGATGTAGGGATTTATGCCCAGCTTAGTAAGTTTATCTATGATTCCAGAGTGGGGGATGGTGTTGAAGGCTTTGGCGAGGTCCAGATAGGCTATGTGGACTGCCTTACCCTCATCCACATCTCTGGAGAATGATTCAAAGAAGTCAATCAGGTTCAGGAGACAAGATCGGCCCTTCATGAATCCAAACTGGGTGGGGTCCAGTGTTTGAAGGTTGCCAATGTCTTTGTTTATAAGTTCCATGATAATGCATTCCATGCCCTTGCAGATCAGGCTCGTCAGACTGATGAGACGGTAGTTCCCGGGATCCAAGTTGGATCCCCCCTTGTGGAGTGGGATTACTGTAGCTGTGCGCCACTCAGTGGTCACAAAGCCTGAGGTGAGGCTATGATTAAACATGACACTTAGGTGAGATGCCAGTTCATTTTGTAGTTCATGTAGTACACAGCTCGGGATGTCATCCGGTCCCATGGATGCTGTATTCTTAGCTTTGGAGAGCGCAGTTTCTACCTGTGTGGTCATGATTGCCAGAAGTTGGCAATCTTTTGGTATTGAGATGGGCCCTTTAGGGGGTGAGGGGGGGGGTGAAATTGCCACTAAATCGATCTGCCAGGATATTGGCAATATCCTTGGGATCAGTATATATAATGCCATTCTGTTGTAGCTCAGAGCAGATCTGAGCATTGCCATTTAGATTCTTGACATAACTATAGAATGCCTTGTGGTTGTCTTTGGAATCTTTGGCAATTTTATTTTTGTAACTAGCTTTGGAGGATTTTATGAGGGATCTCAGCTTCTTACTGAGGCTGGTAAGGGAGTTTTTTGCATCCTGGAATTTTTCTCTTTTCTGTAATAGTTTCTTCCTTCTGTTGTATAGTTTGTTTATGGCAGGGGACCACCAGATTGGCTTCCTTTTTTGGAAGAGAGCATCTTGGTTCATTTTGGGATGGCATGATTCATGCATGAGTGGATGTGCTCATACAGTGCCTTAGTGTAGGATTTTGCAGTCGAACTTTCAGCTCCCGTCTGCATGGGTGTCATGAAGTTTGTCATTTCTGACTTGAGTAGCATGAAGTTGGCTTTGGAGAAGTTT